>NC_052961.1:38193777-38218816 GCF_013358895.1 Oreochromis aureus | reverse complement strand
GCTGAGAAACAAAGCCATCAGCAATCAGAAATAGATCGCGGTGAGAGGCGAAAAGTGCCGTTTTTTGGAGTTACAAAACGTCGTGTAACTCAAAATCTAGGATGGCTAGCAGCATAATTCTTGTACTGGGTGAATCAACGGACGTTGGTGTATTTTGACTGCGATTTTCATAGCTCTTTGTACCTCCGTTGCGGAGATATGACGAGAGAAGAAACGGCTTCATTTTCAGTTTGAAGACTGAGAGAAGGACAGATTTGCATTATAAAAGCTGCTAAAATCATAAACTTTGCAGAATTGTAATAAATGATCAATATGAATTACTTGTCCGTGATGGTGTATTAATTTGTAGGGGAAAAAAAACATGTTGACCAAGGTAGAATTGAACCCGCGATGTTTGGGCTGCTGACCGGCGTCATTACCAACTGCGCCACTGGGAAAGAAGATGGCGGCCGCTTGGAAAACAGGCAGATGACCTGTGAGATTTAGCTATAGATGCACTACTCATTTGTAGTGAAAAAAATTAGCAATATAAATTACAGGTCTGTGATAGTGTATAAATTTGTAGTGAAAAAAAAATGTGGACCAAGGTGGGATTGAACCCACAACCTTTGAGCTGCAGAGCCGTGTCATTACTGATTGCGCCACCTGGAAAGGGGGCGGGTGGCTGAAAAACAAAGACATCAGCAAACAGAAATAGATCGCAGTGAGAGGCGAAAAGCGCCATTTTTTGGAGTTAGAAAACGTCTTGTAACTCAAAAACTAGGAGGGCTATCAGCATAATTCTTGTACTGGGTGAATCAGCGGACCTTGGTGTAGTTTGACTGCACTATGATTTGGCACAAATACTATGTTTTAGCACAAAAAATATGTTTTGGCTCAAAAACTTGTATTTTGCAGTTATACTATGATTTGGAAGAAAAACTATGCTTTGGAAGAAACACCATGCTTTGGAACAAATACCATGATTTGGCAGAAATACTATGAGCAGTAATAATATAACATAGCAGAAATACTATTATTTGGGTGAATGCTATTGTTTGGCACAAACACTATGATTTAGCACTGTACAGAATGGTGTACGTCAGTTTAATGCTGGGTGGTGCTGCAATAGTAGCTATCCTCGGTCAGAAGGAGAGGCTGGCATCCAGGGATTAGATTACCACAGGTGGAGTTTATTGGCAGTCAGATGGATGTTACAGGGAGATATGGCATACAGTAGGAGGATGTGGAGGGGTGATATGGTGTGGTTTCTATGATTAAGAACAGGGTATACATTACAACATGAATACGGATTAAAGATTAAAGAAACTGGCAACAAATTCCTCCACTACAAACCAGTCTGATACCTCTTCTTGCAGTGTTCACATTTACTAAGGCACTACCCAAAAGGCGTCACAAGAGGGCACTCCAACACAAGAGATGACCTATGTACACTGATGCACTTAGTAACAGTCAGCCTCCTACTTAGCCACTACATAATACAGCAATATTACAGTGTCCAAATTCACATAAATATGATTTGGCAGAAATGCTAAACTTTGGCACAAATACTATAATTGAGTACAAGTACTCTAAGATAACAGAAATACTATGATTTAGCAGAAATACAATGTTTTGCAGAAACACTGTAATTTCACTCAAATACTATGAGACAGCAGTAATACTATGATTTGGCAGAAATACCACGTTTTAGTACAAATACTATGACAAAGCAGAAATACTATAACTTAGAAGTAATACTATAACAAAAGGGATTCCTCAAAATACTATGAAATTGCAGTAATTCTATGATTTGGCAGAAATACTGTACTGCATTACAAATACAATGCTTTGGTACAAATACTATATTTTGATTTCAATACTATGATTTGGCACAGTAGTATGATTTAGTACAAATACTACGAATTGGCAGAAATACTGTGACTTAGTAGTAATACTATAACATAACAGATATACTATGATTTTGCAGACAGTCTATGTTTTGCACAACTAGCACAATATGGCAGAAATACTATGATTTGGCACAAGTACTATGATTTAGTACAAATACTCTTATTGGCACAAATACTATGTTTCAGTACAAATACTACGATTTGGCAATAATACTGGGTTTTAGCACAACTACTGAGATTTGGGTGAAATACTATGATTTAGAAGAAATACTATGACTTCGTTACAAATACAATGTTTTGGTTCAAATAATATGATTTGCAAAAAATACTATGATTTGGTACAAGTACCATGATTTAGTACAAATACTACAATTTCGCTCAAATACTATGAAATTGCAGTGATACTATGATTTTGAAGGAATACTATGATTTGGTAGAAATACTATGCCTTAGTAGTAATACTATAACATAGCAGATATAATGTGATTTTGCAGGCATAGTATGTTTTTGCACAAATACTACGATTTCGCTCAAATACTATGGAATTGCAGTAATACTATAATTTGGAATGCTATGATTTGGTAGGAATACTATGCCTTAGTAGTAATACTATAACATAACAGATATACTATGATTTTGCAGAAATTCTATGTTTTTGCACAAATACTACAACAACTACTACTACAAATACTACAAGAAATACTATGTTTGGGCAGTAATACTATTATTTGCTATAAATACTATTATTTGGCACATATACCATAATCAGCAGATATACTATAACATAACAGAAATTCTATGACTTAGTAGTAACACTAATATAACAGAAATTTTAACTGGCCACAAATAACATGATTTGGCACAAATACCATGATTTGGCAAAAGATACCATGATTTGGCACAAATACGATCATATTGCAGAAATACTATGATTGGGTACAAATACTATGATTTGGCAGAAATACTATGATTTAGCAGAAATACTATGTTTTAACATAAATAATATCTTTTCACAGAAATTTCTGCTAAAGGTACTATTTCTGCTTTTTAGCAGAAATACTGTAATTTTGCATAAATACTATGATTTGGGATAAATACTATGATTTGGCAGATATACTATATTCAGCACATAAACTATAACATAACAGACATTCCTGCACTTAGTAGTAATCTCATAACATAAAATAAATATTATGGTTCTGCCCCAAACCATGATTTGGAACAAATACCATGATTTTTCAAAAATACTATGATTTAGCAGAAATACTATGATTGAGCAGAAGTACTAAGATGTAGTAGAAGTACTTTGATTTAGCACAAATACTATTATGGAGGAGTAATACTTTAACATGGGAGAAATATTGATATACACACACACATACACAGAGAGCAAAGTGTACAGGGGCTGTTAAGAGCCTGGGCTTGGTATATCTAGGTCAGCTAAATTAGCTGCACCTGCTGTAATCAGCACTTACACACACAGACACAGAGAGAGGTGTGAGTTTTCTGCAGTGTTTTTCTCACATTCAGGATTCCCCTCGAACAAATGGCCATAATTTCCTAACCGTAGGGGCTAGAATGGTCGTTCTGACACCGTTTTGTTCAGAAGAGATGGGGAATCTGCAGGTCTTCTTAATTCAGAGATAAAATATAAATTATTGAAGATATATGACTTGTAATACACTGTAACTGAGTAGAGGCGAACCAAAACTGCCTTGACTTGCCCTCAAACAACGTTTTGTAACTCTAAATCTATATGGAGCATCAAAATCATTCTTTCACCGTAAGAAACAGCAGGCTTTGGTGAACAGTCATGGAAATTTTCAGGTCTCTGTGGAAATCCATCAAAAGATATGACGAGAGAAAAAAGTGCCTCATTTCCAGAGTTTGAAATCTGAAGAAATCTGAGCGAGGGACAAATTTCCTACCCTCAAACAAGTGTAATTCATGGCCAAACGGTAATAGGTAAGGAAAAAATTCTTGAATTGTGAGCATCAGGAATGTCTGAAGATATATTGGCACAAGCGTCATGTCTCAACTTTGTTTCGTTAAGGAGATATGATGATTTGAAAATGCCTCTCATTAGAGAATTCCAGCGCTGATTTTGAAGAAACTCTCCATTGAGTTTCTATGGAGAGTTTTGAGACTTTATGTTACTCTGAGGAGATTTGCAAAAATCTATAAGTCCCACAACAATGATAGTGACATTTTCTGAAAGCCAGCAAAATACCTACATTTTGATGTATAATTTGTGGGAGTTGAGTGGAAATTGAGCGAGTAGCAAGAAGTTGTTCAGACATGAAGAGAAAATTCAGAAAGGACGAGTGCACACTCTGAGTTAATTGCATAGCAACCATAACAACGCATGTATTTTCTGAAAAATCACAATTTTGCAACTGAAAACTTAAAGAGGTATAAAATTAAAACGGTAGAAGATCTGAAAAAGCTGAATCATTCAGGAATAGCCCAATAGTCTGAGAACATTTTAAAGTTTGAATGGAGTTTCTAGGTGAAAGTATGACAAAGTAGTTAAGTTTCAAAAACAAGCAAGTTTTAGCAGAATTGTGGAAGTTTTCCATTCATTTCAATGGGACAAATTAAAGGAAAAAAGTGTAATATTTTAAAAAGTATAACAGTAATAAACACCAAAAGTCACTGCCGGAAAGAGCAGAAAGAGCAGAACAGTATAGAGTTTGAACTGAGAAAATTGGCAGAAAACTGTGGAAGTAGTTAAGTGCCAAAAAGTGTACGGAAGCAACTAGAAGAATAATAATAAAGAATAAAGAGAAACAGGAAAACAATTGTGTGGAAGCCCTTTAGGGCATCCACACAATAAAGAGAAACAGGAAAACAATAGTGTGGATGCTTAAAGCATCCACACAATAATAAAGAATAAAGAGAAACAGGAACTCAATAGTGTGGATGCCTCCAGCATCCACACAATAAAGAGAAACAGGAACTCAATAGTGTGGAAGCCCTTTGAGGGCATCCACACAATAAAGAATAAAGAGAAACAGGAACTCAATAGTGTGGATGCTTAAAGCATCCACACAATAATAATAACTAGAAAAATTTGCATTTCCTGCGAAAATGCAGTGTGGATGCTTTAAAGCTGAAGCTTTCTGCTGAAACTAGCTGAAAAAGCTGAAAAGTTGCAGAAATTGTAAAAACTTTGCAGAAGCAAAGGAACTTTGCTAAAATGTAGTGACTTAGCAGAACTGCAATATCTTAGAGGAAACATAATACTTGGCAGAAATACAATAGCATAGCAGAACTTAGCAGAAATATTGTAACTTACCAGAAACACGATAACTTCTCAAAAATACAAGAATTTAGGAGAAATTGTATAAGATAACAGAAAGAATATATTTAGCCAAACATTCTTAAACATTACAGAAATACTATGATTTAGAAAACAGTACAACATAGCAGAAATGCTGTGATTTACCAGAGACACTGTAATATACTATGAATATTTTAATTTTATATGAATAGTATGTTTTAACAAAAATACTCCAGTTTAGCACAAATATTATAACATAGCAGAAATACTATTCTATAGCAGAAATGCTATATTTAGAAAGAAAAATATAATATAGTAGAAATACTATGATTTAGCAGAAATCCTACAATATAGCTTAATAACAATGATTTAGAAGAGATACTATGATTGAGCAGAATAGTAATAACTTAAGTGAAAATATTGGAAAGGTAAAATGACAAGCTGAATAAAAAGGAACATGGTTAAGTTCGCTGAAAACTATTTGTTATTCACCTGTGAAAAAATAAAACAAAAATACATTTAGAAGAAAAACAAATAAGAACAGTCAACAGATACACAAGAAATCAAATATAGATACACAAATGTACAGAGAGACACACAGGCAGGGTCTATGCCAGTCAACCAGTCTGAATATATTACATTTTTATCCAACAATGAGATGCTACCCTAAAAAGGGTCTTTCTGTGTATCTCTCTCTCTCTCACACACACACACACACACACACACACACACACACGCGCGCACACACACACACACACACACACACACACACACACACAGCAGCAGCAGAAAGTGAACAGGGGCTGTTAACAGCATGTTTCTAGGTCAGTCTTGCAAGCCTGGGAGCTGCTAAATTTGAATCCACCAATCAGAGAGGCTGTGTGCTTTTTCCCGCCAAAACTGGTGCACCAAGTGCAGGCTTTTACACATGCAGCACAGAGAGAGACAGGATTTTTGCAGTCTATTTCTCATAGTGAGAATTCCCCTCAAACAAACAGCCATAAATTTCTAACCGTAGGGGCTAAAACAGTCATTCTTAGACCATTTTATTCAGAAGACATGGGGAATCTTGAAATGCTGACCATTTAAAAAATAAAAATATGAAATATTAGAGATATATGACATAGATGATTGGTGGGCTTAGAAGCCACGAAGGTCCCAATATGCAAATCTGAATGTGCCAGGCCTCAGATATGATTGGTTGTCTTAGAAGCCATATAAAAAGCAGTAAAACTGTACTATGATTTGGTAGAAAACTATAATTAATCAAAATACTATATTTGGCAGAAATACTATTTTTAGCAGAAACACTATATTTAGCACAAATCTTATGAAATAGCAGAAATAGTATGATTTAGCAGAAATGCTGTATTTAGCACAAATACTGAAAAGCAGCAGAAATGCTATGACTTAGCACAATAGTAATAACTTAAATAGAAAAATTGGAAAAGCAAAATGGACAGCTGAAAAATCCTGAACATGCTAAGGGTCCCTCAAATGTAATTGTGAAATGAAAAAAAATCAGCAAAAAAAAGTATAACAGTCACACAATCACAAATATGGAAACATATGGAAACACACATGCACACAGAGAGACACACAGGATCAAATTCAGTCAACCAGTCTAAATATATTGAATTTAAATGACAGACAGACAGACAGACAGACAGACAGCAGCTTCAGCAAGTGAACAGAGGCTGTTAACAGCATGTTTCTAGGTCAGTCAAACAGCTGTGAGCTTCTCAATTTGAATCCACCAATCAGAGAGGCTGTGTGCTTTTTCCCGCCAAAACAGGTGCACTAAGTTCAGGCTTTAACACATGCAGCACAGAGAGAGACAGGATTTTTGCAGTGTATTTCTCATAGTGAGAATTCCCCTCAAACAAACAGCCATAAATTTCTAACCGTAGGGGCTAAAACAGTCATTCTTAGACCAATTTATTCAGAAGACATAGGGGAATCTTGAAATGCTGACCATTTAAAATAAAAATATGAAATATTAGAGATATATGACATAGATGATTGGTGGGCTTAGAAGCCACGAAGGTCCCAATATGCAAATTTAAATGTGCCAGGACTCAGATATGATTGGCTGGCTGGGAAGCCATGAAGGCAACAATATGCAAATTTAAATGTGCCAGGACTCGGATATGATTGGCTGGCTGAGAAGCCATGAAGGTCCCAATATGCAAATTTGAATGTGCCAGGACTCAGATATGATTGGCTGGCTGGGAAGCCGCCCAGGTCCTGATATGTAAATTTGAATATTACAGTCCTTACAGAGGACTGACTCCTGGGGACCTGGCAGAAATATATAAAAATACAATGATTACCCAGAAATACTGCATTTAGTAGAAATACTATGTTTTAGCACAAATACTATAAAATGGCAGAAATACTATAATTAAGCAGAAATATTATATTAAGTACAAATCCTATAAAATAGCAGAAATAGTATGATTTAGCACAAATGCTGTATTTAGCACAAATCTTATAAAATAGCAGAAATAGTATGATTTAGCACAAATGCTGTATTTAGCACAAATACTGAAAAGCAGCACAAATGCTATGACTTAGCACAATAGTAATAACTTAAATAGAAAAATTGGAAAAGCAAAATGGACAGCTGCAAAAGTCCCACAAGCACACAGAGAGACACACACAGGATCAAATTCAGTCAACCAGTCTAAATATATTGAATTTAAATCATACAATAAGATGCTCCCATAAAAACTCTCTCTCGCCCTCTCTATCTCTCTCTCTGTCTCACACACACACACACACACACACACACACACACACACACAGGGAGAGAAAATCAAGTTTCTAGGTCAGTCAAGCAGACTGGGAGCTGCTAAATTTGAATCCAACAATCAGAGAGGCTGTGTACTTTCTCCCGCCAAAACTGGTGCACTAAGTGCAGGCTTTTACACATGCAGCACAGAGAGAGACAGGATTTTTGCAGTCTATTTCTCATAGTGAGAATTCCCCTCAAACAAACAGCCATAAATTTCTAACCGTAGGGGCTAAAACAGTCATTCTTAGACCATTTTATTCAGAAGACATAGGGGAATCTTGAAATGCTGACCATTTAAAATAAAAATATGAAATATTAGAGATATATGACATAGATGATTGGTGGGCTTAGAAGCCACGAAGGTCCCAATATGCAAATTTAAATGTGCCAGGACTCAGATATGATTGGCTGGCTGGGAAGCCATGAAGGCAACAATATGCAAATTTGAATGTGCCAGGACTCAGATATGATTGGCTGGCTGGGAAGCCATGAATGCCCCACTATGCAAATTTGAATGTGCCAGGCCTCACATATGATTGGCTGGCTGGGAAGCCGCCCAGGTCCTGATATGTAATTTGAATATTACAGTCCTTACAGAGGACTGACTCCTGGGGACCTGGCAGAAATATATAGAAATACAATGATTACCCAGAAATACTGCATTTAGTAGAAATACTATGTTTTAGCACAAATATTATGAAATGGCAGAAATACTATAATTAAGCAGAAATATTATATTAAGTACAAATCCTATTAAATAGCAGAAATAGTATGATTTAGCACAAATGCTGTATTTAGCACAAATCTTATAAAATAGCAGAAATAGTATGATTTAGCACAAATGCTGTATTTAGCACAAATACTGAAAAGCAGCACAAATGCTATGACTTAGCACAATAGTAATAACTTAAATAGAAAAATTGGAAAAGCAAAATGGACAGCTGCAAAAGTCCCACAAGCACAGAGAGACACACACAGGATCAAATTCAGTCAACCAGTCTAAATATATTGAATTTAAATCATACAATAAGATGCTCCCATAAAAACTCTCTCTCGCCCCTCTCTCTCTCTCTCTGTCTCTCACACACACACACACACACACACACACACACACACACACACACACAGGAGAGAAAATCAAGTTTCTAGGTCAGTCAAGCAGCCTGGGAGCTGCTAAATTTGAATCCACCAATCAGAGAGGCTGTGTACTTTTTCCCGCCAAAACAGGTGCAGCCGTTTTACACACACAGAGCACAGAGACAGGATTTCTGCAGTGAATTTCTCATAGTGAGGATTCCTCTCAAACAAATGGCCATAATTTCCTAACCGTAGGGGCTAGAACAGTCATTCTTACACCGTTTTGTTCAGAAGAGATGGGGGAATCTTAAAGTGTTGACAATTTATCATTAAAATATGAATTATTGAAGATATATTGATTTCTAATGCACCATAACTGAGTAGAGGCAAGCGAAATCTGCCTTGACTTGCCCTCAAACAACGCTTTCTAACTCTAAATCTATTTGGAGTATAGATATCATTCTTTCACCGTAAGAGACAGCAGGCTTTGGTGAACAGTCATGGAAATTTTCAGGTCTCTGTGGAAATCCAACAAAAAGTTATGATGAGAGAAAAAAGTGCCTCATTTCCAGAGTTTGAAATCTGAAGAAATCTGAGCGAAGGACGAATTTCCTACCCTCAAACAAGTCTAACTCATTTCAGAATGGTAATAGGTGAGAAAGAAATTCTTGAATTGTGAGCGTCAGGAGTGTCTGAAGATATACGGGGACAAGCCTCATGTCGTAACTTTGCTTCGTTAAGGAGATATGACGATTCGAATATGCCTCTCATTACAGAAATCCAGCGGTGATTTTGAACAAACTCTCCATTGACTTTCTATGGAGAGTTTTCCCACTTTCTGTTGGTCTGAGGAGATTTGCCAAAATTCTATAAATCCCACAACAATGATAGTGACATTTGCAGAAAGCCAGCAAAAATACCTACGTTTTGATGTATAATTTGTGGGGGTTGAGTGAAAATTGAGCAAGTAGCAAGAAGTTGTTCGGACATGAAGAGAAGACTGCAAAACCTTCAGTGGCACACTGAAAGCCAAGTGCATAGCAACCATAACAACGCATGTACTTTGCGAAAAATCACAAAAATGAAACTCAAAACTTAAAGAGGGATAAGATGAAAACTGTAACAGATATGAAAAAGCTGATTTATACCTGAATAGCCCAATAATTTCAAAACATTTTAAAGTTTGAATGGCTGTTCTAGGTGAAAGTATGAAGAAGTAGATAAGTTTCAAAAATTAGCAAGATTTAGCAGAATTTTGGAAGTTTTCCATTCATTTCAATGGGACAAAAAATTGCATAAAAAGCTTAATATTTTAAAAAGTATAATAGCAAAAAATACCAAAAGATATAGCGCACATTAGCAGAAATAGCAGAATAGTTTAAAATTTGAACGGTGAAAATCGGCTGAAAATTGTGGAAGTAGTTCTACGGCGAAAAACGTACGGAAGCAACTTGAAGAATGATAATAATAACTAGAAAAATTTGCATTTCCTGCGAAAATGCTGTGTGGATGCCTTAACGCTGAAGCTGTCTGCTGAAAAGCTGAAAAAGATGAAAAGTTGTATGGTGGTGAAAAAAAACCTGTCGCACTGAGCAGGATTCGAACCTGGCCCTCCTGGTCTCAAGGCAGCTACTCATCTCACTGAGCTAAACTCATTTTCTCAAAAAAGAGGAGGAGAGACGGACAACTCTGCTGAAATGAGCAGAAGCTGCTGAGAATTGTGCTGATAAGAGGTGAAAAGGCTGAAAATTTTGCAGAAAAGAGGTGAATCAGCAGAATTTTTGCAGAAAAGAGGCAAAGAAGCAGAAACTTGCGCTGAAAAGAGATGAATCAGCAGAGTCTCTGCTCAAAAGAGTTGTCTTTTTTCTGAATACAGCCAAAAAAGCTGGAATTTGTGCTGAAAAGGGGTGAAAAAAATGAAAATTTTGCAGAAAAGGGGTGAAGAAGCTAAAGTATACCAAATCAAAGTATTTGTGCCAAAACATAGTGTTTCTGCCATATTGTGGTACTACTACATTACAACATGAATACGGATTAAAGATGAAAGAAACTGGCAACAAATTCCTCCACTACAAACCAGTCTGATACCACTTCTTTGCAGTGTTCACGTTTACTAAGGCACTACCCAAAAGGCGCCACAAGAGGGCACTCCAACACAAGAGATGAGGTGAATGAGCAGAATTTCTGCTGAAAAGAGGCAGAAGGTTCTGTATGTAGAAAAAGAAACACTGTTGAACCATGTGTGAAATAAATAAAGAAATGAAATGAAAGAACAACCTGGTTCTGCTCAAATTCACCAATCAGAGGTACTGCCTCAGTCTGCTTCATCAGGCTGTGTACTTGTTTCTGCCATGGAGCGTTAACAAGAATCTGAGGTCCATATTAGAAAAGCTGCTAAAATCATAAAACTTTGCAGAATTGTAATAAATTAGCAATATAAATTACAGGTCTGTGATAGTGTATAAATTTGTAGTGAAAAAAAGAAAACGTGGACCAAGGTGGGATTGAACCCATGACCTTTGAGCTGCAGAGCCGTGTCATTACTGATTGCGCCACCTGGAAAGGGGCGGCGGTCTGAAAGACAGATACTTGGGCAGTCAGAAAATAGATCGCGGTGAGAGGCGAAAAACGCCGCTTTTTTGGAGTTACAAAACGTCGTGTAACTCAAAAACTAGGAGGGCTAGCAGCATAATTCTTGTACTGGGTGAATCAGCGGACTTTGGTGTATTTTGACTGTGATTTTCATAGCTCGTTCTACCTCCGTCGCGGAGATATGACGAGAGAAGAAACGGCTTCATTTCCAGAGTTTGAAGACTGAGAGAAGGACAGATTTCCACCCTCAAACAAACGTAATTCATTGCTCAACGGTAAGATAATTGTAAAAACTGCTTCCACTGTGAGTGTCAGCAGTGTCTGAAGATATATTGGCACAAGCCTCATGTCCTAACTTTGCTTTGTTAAAGAGATTTGGCGATTTGAAAATGCCTCCCGTTTCAGAATTTCAGCTGTGAATTTCAAAACCTCCCCATAGACTTTGAATGGGGAGTATTGAGACCTTGTGTCACTCCGAGGCAAATTGCGAAAAAACGGTAAATCTCACAATAAAGATAGTGACATTGTCTGAAAGCCAGCAAAAATACCTACGTTTTGATGTATAATTTGTGGGGGTTGAGTGGATATTGAGCGAGTAGCAAGAAGTTGTTTAGACATGAAGAGAAAATTCAGAACGGACCAGCACTCACTCTGACTTAATTGCATAGCAACCATAGCAACGCATGTATTTTCTGAAAAATCACAATTTTGCAACTGAAAACTTAAAGAGAGATAAGATTAAAACGGTAGAAGATCTGAAAAAGCTGAATCAGACAGGAATAGCCCAATAATCTGAGAACATTTTAAAGTTTGAATGGAGTTTCTAGGTGAAAGTATGACAAAGTAGTTAAGTTTCAAAGACAAGCAAGTTTTAGCAGAATTGTGGAAGTTTTCCATTCATTTCAATGGGACAAATTAAAGGAAAAAGTGTATATATTTTTAAAAAGTATAATAGTAATAAACACCAAAAGTCATAGCAGGAATTAGCAGAAAGAGCAGAACAGATTAGAGTTTGAACGGAGAAAATCGTCTGAAAGCTGAAAGAGTAGTTAAGTGCCGAAAAATGGGGGAGCAACCAGAATAAAGTAAAGATAAAGAATAAAGAGAAACAGGATCTCAATAGTGTGGATGCTTCCAGCATCCACACAATAAAGAGAAACAGGAAAACAATTGTGTGGAAGCCCTTTAGGGCATCCACACAATTTGCATTTCCTGCGAAAATGCAGTGTGGATGCTGTAATGCTGAAGCTGTCTGCTAAAACTAGCTGAAAAAGCTGAAAAGTTGCAGAAAGTGTAAAAACTTTGCAGAATCAAAGGAACTTTGCTAAAATGTAGTAACTTAGCAGAACTGCAATATCTTAGAGGAAACATAATACTTGGCAGAAATACAATAGCATAGCAGAACTTAGCAGAAACATTGTAACTTCTGAGAAACATGATAACTTATCAAAAATACAAGAATTTAGGAGAAATTGTATAAGATAACAGAAAGAATATATTTAGCCAAACATTCTTAAACATTACAGAAATACTATGATTTAAAAACAGTACAACATAGCAGAAATGCTGTGATTTACCAGAGACACTGTAATATACTATGAATATTTTAATTTTATATAAATACTATGTTTTAGCAAAAATACTCCAGTTTAGCACAAATATTATAACATAGCAGAAATACTATTCTATAGCAGAAATGCTATATTTAGAAAGAAAAATGTAATATAGTAGAAATACTATGATTTAGCAGAAATCCTACAATATAGCTTAATAACAATGATTTAGAACAGATACTATGATTGAGCACAAGTAATAACTTAAGTGAAAATATTGGAAAGGTAAAATGATAAGCTGAATAAAAAGGAACATGGTTAAGTCCGCTGAAAACTAATTTTTGTTCACCTGTGAAAAAATGAAATAAAAATACATTTAGAAAAAAAAAAATAAGAACAGCCAACAGATACACAAAATCAAATATGGATACACAAATCACCAAATACACAGAAAATCAAATATGGATACACAAATGTACAGTGAGAGACACACACAAACAGGGTCTATGCCAGTCAACCAGTCTGAATATATTATATTTTTATCCACCAATGAGATGCTGCCCTAAAAAGGTCTTTTGTGTGTCTTTCTTTCTCTCTCTCTCTCTCTCTCTCTCTCTCTCTCTCACACACACACACACACACACACACACACACACACACACACACACACAGCAGCAGCAAGTGAACAGGGGCTGTTAACAGCATGTTTCTAGGTCAGTCAAACAGCTGTGAGCTTCTCAATTTGAATCCACCAATCAGAGAGGCTGTGTACTTTTTCCCGCCAAAACTGGTGCACTAAGTCCAGGCTTTTACACACGCAGCACAGAGAGAGACAGGATTTTTGCAGTCTATTTCTCATAGGGAGAA
This sequence comes from Oreochromis aureus, assembly GCF_013358895.1. Lineage (NCBI taxonomy): Eukaryota > Metazoa > Chordata > Actinopteri > Cichliformes > Cichlidae > Oreochromis > Oreochromis aureus. Next base: position 38,204,755 of record NC_052961.1, on the reverse strand, counting down.
TTCCCCTCAAACAAACAGCCATAAATTTCTAACCGTAGGGGCTAAAACAGTCATTCTTAGACCATTTTATTCAGAAGACATAGGGGAATCTTGAAATGCTGACCATTTAAAATAAAAATATGAAATATTAGAGATATATGACATAGATGATTGGTGGGCTTAGAAGCCACGAAGGTCCCAATATGCAAATTTAAATGTGCCAGGACTCAGATATGATTGGCTGGCTGGGAAGCCACGGACGCAACAATATGCAAATTTAAATGTGCCAGGACTCAGATATGATTGGCTGGCTGGGAAGCCATGAAGGTCCCAATATGCAAATTTGAATGTGCCAGGACTCAGATATGATTGGCTGGCTGGGAAGCCATGAATGCCCCAATATGCAAATTTGAATGTGCCAGGCCTCAGATATGATTGGCTGGCTGGGAAGCCGTCCAGGTCCTGATATGTAAATTTGAATATTACAGTCCTTACAGAGGACTGACTCCCTGGGGACCTGGCAGAAATATATAGAAATACAATGATTACCCAGAAATACTGCATTTAGTAGAAATACTATGTTTTAGCACAAATACTATAAAGTGGCAGAAATACTATAATTAAGCAGAAATATTATATTAAGTACAAATCCTATAAAATAGCAGAAATAGTATGATTTAGCACAAATGCTGTATTTAGCACAAATCTTATAAAATAGCAGAAATAGTATGATTTAGCAGAAATGCTGTATTTAACACAAATACTGAAAAGCAGCACAAATGCTATGACTCAGCACAATAGTAATAACTTAAATAGAAAAATTGGAAAAGCAAAATGGACAGCTGCAAAAAGTCCCACAAGCACAGAGAGATACACACAGGATCAAATTCAGTCAACCAGTCTAAATATATTGAATTTAAATCATACAATAAGATGCTCCCATAAAAACTCTCTCTCGCCTCTCTCTCTCTCTCTCACACACACACACACACACACACACACACACAGGAGAGAAAATCAAGTTTCTAGGTCAGTCAAGCAGCCTGGGAGCTGCTAAATTTGAATCCACCAATCAGAGAGGCTGTGTACTTTTTCCCGCCAAAACAGGTGCAGCCGTTTATACACACACAGAGCACAGAGACAGGATTTCTGCAGTGAATTTCTCATAGTGAGGATTCCTCTCAAACAAATGGCCATAATTTCCTAACCGTAGGGGCTAGAACGGTCATTCTTACACCGTTTTGTTCAGAAGAGATGGGGAAATCTTCAAGTGTTGACAATTTATCATTAAAATATGAATTATTGACGATATTTGACTTGTAATGCACCATAACTGAGTAGAGGCGAAGCAAAATCTGCCTTGACTTGCCCTCAAACAAAGCTTTGTAACTCAAAATCTATTTGGAGTATCGATATCATTCTTTCACCGTAAGAGACAGCAGGCTTTGGTGAACAGTCATGGAAATTTTCAGGTCTCTGTGGAAATCCAAAAAAAAGATATGACAAGAGAAAAAGGTTGTTCATTTCCAGAGTTTGAAATCTGAAGAAATCTGAGCGAAGGACAAATTTCCTACCCTCAAACAAGTCTAACTCATTTCAGAACGGTAATAGGTGAGAAAGAAATTCTTGAATTGTGAGCGTCAGGAGTGTCTGAAGATATACGGGGACAAGCCTCATGTTTTAACTTCGCTTCGTTAAGGAGATATGACGATTCGAATATGCCTCTCATTACAGAAATCAAGCGATGATTTTGAACAAACTCTCCATTGACTTTCTATGGAAAGTTTCCAGACTTTGTGTTGGTCTGAGGAGATTTGCCAAAATTCTATAAATCTCACAACAATGATGGTGACATTTTCGGAAAGCCAGCAAAAATACCTACATTTTGATGTATAATTTGTGGAAGTTGAGTGAAAATTGAGCAAGTAGCAAGGAGTTGTTCGGACATGAAGAGAAGACTGCGAAACCTACAGTGGCACACTGGAAGCCAAGTGCATAGCAACCATAACAACGCATGTATTTTGTGAAAAATCACAATTTTGCAACTCAAAACTTTAAGAGGGATAAAAATAAAACGGTAAAAGGTCAAAAGGCTGAAAGTTTTGCAGAAAAGAGGTGGATCAGCAGAATTTCTGCAGAAAAGAGGCAAAGAAGCAGAAACTTGCGCTGAAAAGAGATGAACTGTGTGAGATATACTGTGATGTTGCAGACATAGTATGTTTTTGCACTACTCATTTGTAGTGAAAAAAAATAGCAATATAAATTACAGGTCTGTGATAGTGTATAAATTTGTAGTGAAAAAAAAATGTTGACCAAGGTGGGATTGAACCCACGACCTTTGAGCTGCAGAGCCGTGTCATTACTGATTGCGCCACCTGGCAAGAGGGCAGGCGGCTGAAAAACAAAGAGATCAGCAATCAGAAATAGATCGCGGTGAGGCGAAAGCGCCGCTTTTTTGGAGTTACAAAACGTCGTGTAACTCAAAAACTAGGAGGGCTATCAGCATCAGCAGTTGCTGAAAACAAGAGAAAAAGCAGAATTATCTGCTAAAAAAGAGGTGTAGACGCGTTTGATGGAGATGGCTTTATGTGTAAGGGTACCCTGAAGAGTGTCAAGAAAGCAGTGTGCATGCAAGTGGGGATGATGTGTAGCAACTGTCACAGGTAGGACTCGAACCTCTGCCACTGGGTCTCACAGTAGCTTCTCAACCCTCTGAGCCAAATGAGGTCTGGTCACAAAGGGGGCGGGTGCCTAAAACACAGAGACTTGAGCAGTCAGAATTAGATCGCGGTGAGAGGCGTAAAACGCCGATTTTTCGGAGTTACAAAACGTCGTGTAACTCAAAAACTAGGTGGGATAGAAGCACAATTCTTGTACTGGGTAAATCAGCAGACTTTGCTGAACTTTGACTGCGATTTTCATAGCTCTTTGTACCCCGTCGCGGAGATATGACGAGAGAAGAAACGGCTTCATTTTAAGAGTTGGAAAACAAACGTAATTTATGGCTCAACAGTAAGATGACAGTAAAACTGCTTCCACCGTGACTGGCAGCACTGTCTGAAGATGAATTGGAACAAGCTTCTCATCTTAACTTTGCTTTATTAAAATTATTATGGCACATACAAGTCTTGCAAATAAGCACACAGGAAAGCTTGAGCTTGTAATTCCACCCCAAGCTGGTAGGAGAAGCTTTTATTAAACACTTGCTTGTTCTACAATGTGCTTCAAGGGTCAATAACAGCATAACAGAACTCACTTATGGTACTGCATTCTTCCTTCCTATAAAACAATAACTGTCAGTGACTTTGTACCATAGTATAAACACAACATTCAAGACAACAGTTAAAAGTAACGTAACCATAAACAATGAAACAAGAACATCTAAACAGCAGCACATGTCCCAAGGCATGATGGGAGAGGACTAGCTGTTCCCCCAACACGCCACATTATTTATGATTTATGATTTGGCAGAAACACTGGGACTTGGTATGATTTACATGAAATACTTTGATTTAGCAGAAAAACTATAATCTAGCAGAAAGCACCTCAGCATAGCAGAAATTCTATGAGCAGAATTACTAGGATTTAGCACAAATGCTATGATTTGTCTCAAAAACCTTTATTTTGCAGTTATATTGTGATTTGGCAGAAATACTGTGCTTTGGAGCAAATACCAAAATTTGGCAGAAATACTATGAGCAGTAATAATATAACGTAGCAGAAATACAAATATTTTGTGGAAATACTATGATACTATGAAAAGCTAAAAACGATGAAAAGTTGCAAGGTGGTGAAAAAGAAAATGCCCCACTGAACAGGATTCGAACCTGGCCCTCCTGGTCTCAAGGTGGCTATTCATTTCCCTGAGCCAAAGTCATTCTTACAAAGAAGAGGTGGAGAGACGGACAATTCTGCTGAAATGAGCAGAAGCTGCTGAGAATTGTGCTGATAAGAGGTCAAAAGGCTGAAAGTTTTGCAGAAAAGAGGTGAATCAGCAGAATTTTTGCAGAAAAGAGGCAAAGAAGCAGAAACTTGCGCTGAAAGAGATGAATCAGCAGAGTTTCTGCTGAAAAGAGTTTTTTTTCTGAAAACAGCCAAAAAGCTGGAATTTGTGCTGAAAAAGGGTGAAAAAATGAAAATTTTGCTGAAAAGGGTGAAGAAGCTAAAGTATACCAAATCAAAGTATTTGTGCCAAAACATAGTGTTTCTACCATATTGTGGTACTACTACATTACAACATGAATACGGATTAAAGACGAAAGAAACTGGCAACAAATTCCTCCACTACAAACCAGTCTGATACCACTTCTTTGCAGTGTTCACGTTTACTAAGGCACTACCCAAAAGGCGCCACAAGAGGGCACTCCAACACAAGAGATGACCTATGTACACTGATGCACTTAGTAACAGTCAGCCTCCTTGAATTGGCAGAAATAATGTGATTTAGTAGTAATACTATAACATAACAGATATACTGTGATGTTGCAGACATAGTATGTTTTGCACTACTCATTTGTAGTGAAAAAATTAGCAATATAAATTACAGGTCTGTGAAAGTGTATAAATTTGTAGTGAAAAAAAAATGTTGACCAAGGTGGGATTGAACCCATGACCTTTGAGCTGCAGAGCCGTGTCATTACTGATTGCGCCACCTGGAAAGGGGGCGGATGGCTGAAAAACAAAGACATCAGCAATCAGAAACAGAAGAGATTTCTGTTGAAAACACCTGAAAAAGCTGGGATTTGTGCTGAAAAGGGGTGAAAAAATGAAAATTTTGCTGAAAAGGGGTGAAGAAGCTAAAGTATACCAAATCAAAGTATTTGTGCCAAAACATAGTATTTCTGCCATATTGTGGTATTTGTGCCACAAAAGTTACTACATTACAACATGAATACGGATTAAAGATGAAAGAAACTGGCAACAAATTCCTCCACTACAAACCAGTCTGATACCACTTCTTTGCAGTGTTCACGCGTTTACTAAGGCACTACCCAAAAGGCGCCACAAGAGGGCACTCCAACACAAGAGATGACCTATGTACACTGATGCACTTAGTAACAGTCAGCCTCCTACTTAGCCATTACGTAATACAGCGATATTACAGTGTACAAATTCACATAAATTTGCAGGGGAAAAAACAAAGCAGGAACAAGCCCAAAACAATAAAATAACTGTGCTGCCATAGCTATTGCTAACTAGCACATACGCTAAAGGTAACTAAAACCAATACCAACCAATGTTTTTGCAGAAACACTGTAATTTCACTCAAATACTATGAAATAGCAGTAATACTATGATTTGGCAGAAATACTATGTCTTTGCAGAAACACTGTAATTTCACTCAAATAATATGAAATAGCAGTAATACTATGATTTGGCAGAAATACTATGTTTCAGTACAAATACTATGACAAAGCAGAAATACTATGACTTAGAAGTAATACTATAACAAAAGGATTCCTCAAAATACTATGAAATTGCAGTAATTCTATGATTTGGCAGAAATACTGTACTTCATTACAAATACAATGCTTTGGTACAAATACTATATTTTGATTTGAATACTATGATTTGGCACGAATAGTATGATTTAGTACAAATACTACGAATTGGCAGAAATACTGTGACTTAGTAGTAATACTATAACATAACAGATATACTATGATTTTGCAGACAGTCTATGTTTTTGCACAACTAGCACAATATGGCAGAAATACTATGATTTGGCACAAGTACTATGATTTAGTACAAATACTACGATTTGGCAATAATACTGGGTTTTAGCACAACTACTGAGATTTGGGTGAAATACTATGATTTAGAAGAAATACTATGACTTCGTACAAATACAGTGTTTTGGTTCAAATAATATGATTTGCAAAAAATACTATGATTTGGCACAAGTACCATGATTTAGTACAAATACTACAGTTTCGCTCAAATACTATGAAATTGTAGTGATACTATGATTTTGAAGGAATACTATGATTTGGTAGAAATACTATGCCTTAGTAGTAATACTATAACATAGCAGATATAATGTGATTTTGCAGACATAGTATGTTTTTGCACAAATACTACGATTTCGCTCAAATACTATGGAATTGCAGTAATACTATGATTTGGAATACTATGATTTGGTAGGAATACTACGCCTCAGTAGTAATACTATAACATAACAGATATACTATGATTTTGCAGAAATTCTATGTTTTTGCACAAATACTACAATTTGGCAGAAACACTATGGGCAGTAATACTATGATTTGCTATAAATACTATGATTTGGCACATATACTATAATCAGCAGATATACTATAACATAACAGAAATTCTACGACTTAGTAGTAACACTATAATATAACAGAAATTTTAACTGGACACAAATAACATGATTTGCCCCAAAACCATGATTTGGCAAAAAAATACCATGATTTGGCACAAATACGATGATATTGCAGAAATACTATGATTGGGTACAAATACTATGATTTGGCACAAGTACTATGAATAAGTACAAATACTATGATTTGGCAGAAATACTATATTCAGCACATATACTATAACATAACAGACATTCCTCCACTTAGTAGTAATCTCATAACATAAAATAAATATTATGGTTCTGCCCCAAAACCATGATTTGGCACAAATACCATGATTTTTCAAAAATACTATGATTTAGCAGAAATACTATGATTGAGTAGAAGTACTAAGATGTAGTAGAAGTACTTTGATTTAGCACAAATACTATTATGGAGGAGTAATACTTTAACATGGGAGAAATATTGATACTCACACACACATACACAGAGAGCAAAGTGTACAGGGGCTGTTGAGAGTCTGGGCTTGGTATATCTAGGTCAGCTAAATTGGCTGCACCTGCTGTAATCAGCACTTACACACACAGACACAGAGAGAGCTATGGGTTTTCTTCAGTGTATTTCTCACATTCAGGATTCCTCTAGAACAAATGGCCATAATTTGCTAACCGTAGGAGATAGAACGGTCATTCTGACACCGTTTTGTTCAGAAGAGATGGGGATCTGGAGGTCTTCATAATTCAGAGATAAAATATAAATTATTAAAGATATATGACTTGTAATACACTGTAACTGAGTAGAGGCAAAGCAAAACTGCCTTGACTTGCCCTCAAACAACGTTTTCTAACTCTAAATCTATATGGAGCATCAAAATCATTCTTTCACCGTAAGAAACAGCAGGCTTTGGTGAACAGTCATGGAAATTTTCAGATCTCTGTTTAAATCCATCAAAAAGATATGACGAGAGAAAAAAGTGCCTCATTTCCAGAGTTTGAAATCTGAAGAAATCTGAGCGAGGGACAAATTTCCTATCCTCAAACAAGTGTAATTCATGGCCAAACGGTAATAGGTGAGGAAAAATTCTTGAATTGTGAGCATCAGGGATGCCTGAAGATATATTGGCACAAGCGTCATGTCTCAACTTTGTTTCGTTAAGGAGATATGACGATTTGAAAATGCCTCTCATTAGAGAATTCAAGCGCTGATTTTGAAGAAACTCTCCATTGAGTTTCTATGGAGAGTTTTGAGACTTTGTTACTCTGAGGAGATTTGCAAAAAGTCTATAAGTCCCACAACAATGATAGTGACATTTTCTGAATGCCAGCAAAAATACCTACGTTTTGATGTATAATTTGTGGGGTTGAGTGGAAATTGAGCGAGTAGCAAGAAGTTGTTCAGACATGAAGAGAAAATTCAGAAAGGACGAGTGCACACTCTGAGGTAATTGCATAGCAACCATAACAACGCATGTATTTTCTGAAAAATCACAATTTTGCAACTGAAAACTTAAAGAGGTATAAAATTAAAAAGGTAGAAGATCTGAAAAAGCTGAATCAGACAGGAATAGCCCAATAGTCTGAGAACATTTTAAAGTTTGAATGGAGTTTCTAGGTGAAAGTATGACAAAGTAGTTAAGTTTCAAAAACAAGCAAGTTTTAGCAGAATTGTGGAAGTTTTCCATTCATTTCAATGGGACAAATTAAAGGAAAAAAGTGTAATATTTTAAAAAGTATAAGAGTAATAAACACCAAAAGTCATAGCCATCATTAGCAGAAAGAGCAGAACAGTATAGAGTTTGAACTGAGAAAATCAGCTGAAAACTGAGAAAGTAGTTAAGTGCCAAAAAGTGTACGGAAGCAACTAGAGGAATAATAAAGAATAAAGAGAAACAGGAACTCAATAGTGTGGAAGCCCTTTTAGGGCATCCACACAACTAGAAAAATTTGCACTTCCTGCGAAAATGCAGTGTGGATGCTTTAAAGCTGAAGCTTTCTGCTGAAACTAGCTGAAAAAGCTGAAAAGTTGCAGAAATTATAAAAACTTTGCAGAAGCAAAGGAACTTTGCTAAAATGTAGTGACTTAGCAGAACTGCAATATCTTAGAGGAAACATAATACTTGGCAGAAATACAATAGCATAGCAGAACTTAGCAGAAATATTGTAACTTACCAGAAACACGATAACTTCTCAAAAATACAAGAATTTAGGAGAAATAGTATAAGATAACAGAAAGAATATATTTAGCCAAACATTCTTAAACATTACAGAAATACTATGATTTAGAAAAACAGTACAACATAGCAGAAATGCTGTGATTTACCAGAGACACTGTAATATACTATGAATATTTTAATTTTATATGAATACTATGTTTTAACAAAAATACTCCAGTTTAGCACAAATATTATAACATAGCAGAAATACTATTCTATAGCAGAAATGCTATATTTAGAAAGAAAAAATATAATATAGTAGAAATACTATGATTTAGCAGAAATCCTACAATATAGCTTAATAACAATGATTTAGAAGAGATACTATGATTGAGCAGAATAGTAATAACTTAAGTGAAAATATTGGAAAGGTAAAATGACAAGCTGAATAAAAAGGACCATGGTTAAGTTCGCTGAAAACTATTTGTTATTCACCTGTGAAAAAATAAAACAAAAATACATTTAGAAGAAAAACAAATAAGAACAGTCAACAGATACATAAGAAATCAAATATAGATACACAAATGTACAGAGAGAGACACACAGGCAGGGTCTATGCCAGTCAACCAGTCTGAATATATTACATTTTTATCCAACAATGAGATGCTACCCTAAAAAGGGTCTTTCTGTGTATCTCTCTCTCTCCCTCTCTCTCTCTCTCTCTCACACACACACACACACACACACACACACACACGCACGCACGCACGCACACACGCGCACACACACACACACACACACACACACAGCAGCAGCAGCAGCAGCAGAAAGTGAACAGGGGCTGTTAACAGCATGTTTCTAGGTCAGTCTTGCAAGCCTGGGAGCTGCTAAATTTGAATCCACCAATCAGAGAGGCTGTGTGCTTTTTCCCGCCAAAACTGGTGCACCAAGTGCAGGCTTTTACACATGCAGCACAGAGAAAGACAGGATTTTTGCAGTCTATTTCTCATAGTGAGAATTCCCCTCAAACAAACAGCCATAATTTCCTAACTGTAGGGGCTAGAACAGTCATTCTTACACCGTTTTGTTCAGAAGAGATGGGGGAATCTTAAAGTGTTGACAATTTATCATTAAAATATGAATTATTGAAGATATTTGACTTCTAATGCACCATAACTGAGTAGAGGCAAGCGAAATCTGCCTTGACTTGCCCTCAAACAACGCTTTGTAACTCTAAATCTATTTGGAGTATCGATATCATTCTTTCACCGTAAGAGACAGCAGGCTTTGGTGAACAGTCATGGAAATTTTCAGGTCTCTGTGGAAATCCATCAAAAAGATATGACGAGAGAAAAAATTGCCTCATTTCCAGAGGTTGAAATCTGAAGAAATCTGAGCGAAGGACGAATTTCCTACCCTCAAACAAGTCTAACTCATTTCAGAACGGTAATAGGTGAGAAAAAAATTCTTGAATTGTGAGCGTCCGGAGTGTCTGAAGATATACGGGGACAAGCCTCATGTCTTAACTTCACTTCGTTAAGGAGATATGACGATTCGAATATGCCTCTCATTACAGAAATCAAGCGGTGATTTTGAACAAACTCTCCATTGACTTTCTATGGAGAGTTTTCCGACTTTGTGTTGGTCTGAGGAGATTTGCCATAATTCTATAAATCTCACAACAATGATGGTGACATTTTCTGAAAGCCAGCAAAAATACCTACGTTTTGATGTATAATTTGTGGAAGTTGAGTGAAAATTGAGCAAGTAGCAAGAAGTTGTTCGGACATGAAGAGAAGACTGCGAAACCTACAGTTGCACACTGGAAGCCAAGTGCATAGCAACCATAACAACGCATGTATTTTCTGAAAAATCACAATTTTGCAACTCAAAATTTTAAGAGTGATAAAAATAAAACGGTAAAAGATTTGAAAAAGCTGATTTATTCCTGAATAGCCCAATAATTTGAGAACATTTTAAAGTTTGAATGGTTGTTCTAGGTGAAAATATGATGAAGTAGTTAAGTTTCAAAAACAAGCAAGTTTTAGCAGAATTGCGGAAGTTTCCCATTCATTTCAATGGGACAAATTAAAGGAAAAAAGCTTAATATTTTAAAAAGTATAGTAGTATAAAATACCAAAAGATATAGCCATCATTAGCAGAAATAGCAGAATAGTTTAAAATTTGAACGGTGAAAATCGGCTGAAAATTGTGGAAGTAGATCCACGGCGAAAAACGTACGGAAGCAACTTGAAGAATAACTAGAAAAATTTGCATTTCCTGCGAAAATGCAGTGTGGATGCTGGAACGCTGAAGCTGTCTGCTGAAACTAGCTGAAAAAGCTGAAAAGTTGCAGAAATTGTAAAAACTTTGCAGAAGCAAAGGAACGTTGCTAAAATGTAGTAACTTAGCAGAACTGCAATATCTTAGAGGAAACATAATACTTGGCAGAAATACAATAGCATAGCAGAACTTAGCAGAAATATTGTAACTTACCAGAAACACGATAACTTCCCAAAAATAC